>NC_080487.1:0-5000 GCF_030265055.1 Doryrhamphus excisus | reverse complement strand
TTAGGGTTAGGGTTAGGGTTAGGGTTAGGGTTAGGGTTAGGGTTAGGGTTAGGGTTAGGGCTAGGGCTAGGGCTAGGGTTAGGGTTAGGGTTAGGGTTAGGGTTAGGGTTAGGGTTAGGGTTAGGGTTAGGGTTAGGGTTAGGGTTAGGGTTAGGGTTAGGGTTAGGGTTAGGGTTAGGGTTAGGGTTAGGGTTAGGGTTAGGGTTAGGGTTAGGGTTAGGGTTAGGGTTAGGGTTAGGGTTAGGGTTAGGGTTAGGGTTAGGGTTAGGGTTTAGGGTTAGGGTTAGGGTTAGGGTTAGGGTTAGGGTTAGGGTTAGGGTTAGGGTTAGGGTTAGGGTTAGGGTTAGGGTTAGGGTTAGGGTTAGGGCTAGGGCTAGGGCTAGGGCTAGGGTTAGGGTTAGGGTTAGGGTTAGGGTTAGGGTTAGGGTTAGGGTTAGGGTTAGGGCTAGGGTTAGGGCTAGGGTTAGGGTTAGGGTTAGGGTTAGGGTTAGGGTTAGGGTTAGGGTTAGGGTTAGGGTTAGGGTTAGGGTTAGGGTTAGGGTTAGGGTTAGGGTTAGGGTTAGGGTTAGGGTTAGGGTTAGGGTTAGGGTTAGGGGTTAGGGTTAGGGTTAGGGTTAGGGTTAGGGTTAGGGTTAGGGTTAGGGTTAGGGTTAGGGCTAGGGCTAGGGCTAGGGCTAGGGTTAGGGTTAGGGTTAGGGTTAGGGTTAGGGTTAGGGTTAGGGTTAGGGTTAGGGTTAGGGTTAGGGTTAGGGTTAGGGTTAGGGTTAGGGTTAGGGCTAGGGCTAGGGTTAGGGTTAGGGTTAGGGTTAGGGTTAGGGCTAGGGCTAGGGTTAGGGTTAGGGTTAGGGTTAGGGTTAGGGTTAGGGTTAGGGTTAGGGTTAGGGTTAGGGCTAGGGCTAGGGTTAGGGTTAGGGTTAGGGTTAGGGTTAGGGTTAGGGTTAGGGTTAGGGTTAGGGTTAGGGCTAGGGCTAGGGCTAGGGCTAGGGCTAGGGCTAGGGCTAGGGTTAGGGTTAGGGTTAGGGTTAGGGTTAGGGTTAGGGTTAGGGTTAGGGTTAGGGTTAGGGTTAGGGTTAGGGTTAGGGTTAGGGTTAGGGTTAGGGTTAGGGTTAGGGTTAGGGTTAGGGTTAGGGTTAGGGTTAGGGTTAGGGTTAGGGTTAGGGTTAGGGTTAGGGTTAGGGCTAGGGCTAGGGCTAGGGCTAGGGCTAGGGCTAGGGCTAGGGCTAGGGCTAGGGCTAGGGCTAGGGCTAGGGCTAGGGCTAGGGCTAGGGCTAGGGCTAGGGCTAGGGCTAGGGCTAGGGCTAGGGCTAGGGCTAGGGCTAGGGCTAGGGCTAGGGCTAGGGCTAGGGCTAGGGCTAGGGTTAGGGTTAGGGTTAGGGTTAGGGTTAGGGTTAGGGTTAGGGTTAGGGTTAGGGTTAGGGCTAGGGCTAGGGTTAGGGTTAGGGTTAGGGTTAGGGTTAGGGTTAGGGTTAGGGTTAGGGTTAGGGTTAGGGCTAGGGCTAGGGCTAGGGCTAGGGCTAGGGCTAGGGTTAGGGTTAGGGCTAGGGCTAGGGCTAGGGCTAGGGTTAGGGCTAGGGCTAGGGCTAGGGCTAGGGCTAGGGTTAGGGTTAGGGTTAGGGTTAGGGTTAGGGTTAGGGTTAGGGTTAGGGTTAGGGTTAGGGTTAGGGTTAGGGTTAGGGTTAGGGTTAGGGTTAGGGTTAGGGTTAGGGTTAGGGTTAGGGTTAGGGTTAGGGTTAGGGTTAGGGTTAGGGTTAGGGTTAGGGTTAGGGTTAGGGTTAGGGTTAGGGTTAGGGTTAGGGTTAGGGTTAGGGTTAGGGTTAGGGTTAGGGTTAGGGTTAGGGTTAGGGTTAGGGTTAGGGTTAGGGTTAGGGTTAGGGTTAGGGTTAGGGTTAGGGTTAGGGTTAGGGTTAGGGTTAGGGTTAGGGTTAGGGTTAGGGTTAGGGTTAGGGTTAGGGTTAGGGTTAGGGTTAGGGTTAGGGTTAGGGTTAGGGTTAGGGTTAGGGTTAGGGTTAGGGTTAGGGTTAGGGTTAGGGTTAGGGTTAGGGTTAGGGTTAGGGTTAGGGTTAGGGTAGGGTTAGGGTTAGGGTTAGGGTTAGGGTTAGGGTTAGGGTTAGGGCTAGGGCTAGGGTTAGGGTTAGGGTTAGGGTTAGGGTTAGGGCTAGGGCTAGGGTTAGGGTTAGGGTTAGGGTTAGGGTTAGGGTTAGGGTTAGGGTTAGGGTTAGGGTTAGGGTTAGGGTTAGGGTTAGGGTTAGGGTTAGGGTTAGGGTTAGGGTTAGGGTTAGGGTTAGGGTTAGGGTTAGGGTTAGGGTTAGGGTTAGGGTTAGGGTTAGGGTTAGGGTTAGGGTTAGGGTTAGGGTTAGGGTTAGGGTTAGGGTTAGGGTTAGGGTTAGGGTTAGGGTTAGGGTTAGGGTTAGGGTTAGGGTTAGGGTTAGGGTTAGGGTTAGGGTTAGGGTTAGGGTTAGGGTTAGGGTTAGGGTTAGGGTTAGGGTTAGGGTTAGGGTTAGGGTTAGGGTTAGGGTTAGGTTAGGGTTAGGGTTAGGTTAGGGTTAGGGTTAGGGTTAGGGTTAGGGTTAGGGTTAGGGTTAGGGCTAGGGTTAGGGTTAGGGTTAGGGTTAGGGTTAGGGTTAGGGTTAGGGTTAGGGTTAGGGTTAGGGTTAGGGCTAGGGTTAGGGTTAGGGTTAGGGTTAGGGTTAGGGTTAGGGTTAGGGTTAGGGTTAGGGTTAGGGTTAGGGTTAGGGTTAGGGTTAGGGTTAGGGTTAGGGTTAGGGTTAGGGTTAGGGTTAGGGTTAGGGTTAGGGTTAGGGTTAGGGTTAGGGTTAGGGTTAGGGTTAGGGTTAGGGTTAGGGTTAGGGTTAGGGTTAGGGTTAGGGTTAGGGTTAGGGTTAGGGTTAGGGTTAGGGTTAGGGTTAGGGTTAGGGTTAGGGTTAGGGTTAGGGTTAGGGTTAGGGTTAGGGTTAGGGTTAGGGTTAGGGTTAGGGTTAGGGTTAGGGTTAGGGTTAGGGTTAGGGTTAGGTTAGGGTTAGGGTTAGGGTTAGGGTTAGGGTTAGGGTTAGGGTTAGGGTTAGGGTTAGGGTTAGGGTTAGGGTTAGGGTTAGGTTAGGGTTAGGGTTAGGGTTAGGGTTAGGGTTAGGGTTAGGGTTAGGGTTAGGGTTAGGGTTAGGGTTAGGGTTAGGGTTAGGGTTAGGGTTAGGGTTAGGGTTAGGGTTAGGGTTAGGGTTAGGGTTAGGGTTAGGGTTAGGGTTAGGGTTAGGGTTAGGGTTAGGGTTAGGGTTAGGGTTAGGGTTAGGGTTAGGGTTAGGGTTAGGGTTAGGGTTAGGGTTAGGGTTAGGGTTAGGGTTAGGGTTAGGGTTAGGGTTAGGGTTAGGGTTAGGTTAGGGTTAGGGTTAGGGTTAGGGTTAGGGTTAGGGTTAGGGTTAGGGTTAGGGTTAGGTTAGGGTTAGGGTTAGGGTTAGGGTTAGGGTTAGGGTTAGGGTTAGGGTTAGGGTTAGGGTTAGGTTAGGGTTAGGGTTAGGGTTAGGGTTAGGGTTAGGGTTAGGGTTAGGGTTAGGGTTAGGGTTAGGGTTAGGGTTAGGGTTAGGGTTAGGGTTAGGTTAGGGTTAGGGTTAGGGTTAGGGTTAGGGTTAGGGTTAGGGTTAGGGTTAGGGTTAGGGTTAGGGTTAGGGTTAGGGTTAGGGTTAGGGTTAGGGTTAGGGTTAGGGTTAGGGTTAGGGTTAGGGTTAGGGTTAGGGTTAGGGTTAGGGTTAGGGTTAGGGTTAGGGTTAGGGTTAGGGTTAGGGTTAGGGTTAGGGTTAGGGTTAGGGTTAGGGTTAGGGTTAGGGTTAGGGTTAGGGTTAGGGTTAGGGTTAGGTTAGGGTTAGGGTTAGGGTTAGGGTAGGGTTAGGGTTAGGGTTAGGGTTAGGGTTAGGGTTAGGTTAGGGTTAGGGTTAGGGTTAGGGTTAGGGTTAGGGTTAGGGTTAGGGTTAGGGTTAGGGTTAGGGTTAGGGTTAGGGTTAGGGTTAGGGTTAGGTTAGGGTTAGGGTTAGGGTTAGGGTTAGGGTTAGGGTTAGGGTTAGGGTTAGGGTTAGGGTTAGGGTTAGGGTTAGGGTAGGGTTAGGGTTAGGGTTAGGGTTAGGGTTAGGGTTAGGGTTAGGGTTAGGGTTAGGGTTAGGGTTAGGGTTAGGGTTAGGGTTAGGGTTAGGGTTAGGGTTAGGGTTAGGGTTAGGGTTAGGGTTAGGGTTAGGGTTAGGGTAGGGCTAGGGTTAGGGTTAGGGTTAGGGTTAGGGTTAGGGTTAGGGTTAGGGTTAGGGTTAGGGTTAGGGTTAGGTTAGGGTTAGGGTTAGGGTTAGGGTTAGGGTTAGGGTTAGGGTTAGGTTAGGGTTAGGGTTAGGGTTAGGGTTAGGGTTAGGGTTAGGTTAGGGTTAGGGTTAGGGTTAGGGTTAGGGTTAGGGTTAGGGTTAGGGTTAGGGTTAGGGTTAGGGTTAGGGTTAGGGTTAGGGTTAGGGTTAGGGTTAGGGTTAGGGTTAGGGTTAGGGTTAGGGTTAGGGTTAGGGTTAGGGTTAGGGTTAGGGTTAGGGTTAGGGTTAGGGTTAGGGTTAGGGTTAGGGTTAGGGTTAGGGTTAGGGTTAGGGTTAGGGTTAGGGTTAGGGTTAGGTTAGGGTTAGGGTTAGGGTTAGGGTTAGGGTTAGGGTTAGGGTTAGGGTTAGGGTTAGGGTTAGGGTTAGGGTTAGGGTTAGGGTTAGGGTTAGGGTTAGGGTTAGGGTTAGGGTTAGGGTTAGGTTAGGGTTAGGGTTAGGGTTAGGGTTAGGGTTAGGGTTAGGGTTAGGGTTAGGGTTAGGGTTAGGGTTAGGGTTAGGGTTAGGGTTAGGGTTAGGGTTAGGGTTAGGGTTAGGGTTAGGGTTAGGGTTAGGGTTAGGGTTAGGGTTAGGGTTAGGGTTAGGGTTAGGGTTAGGGTTAGGGTTAGGGTTAGGGTTAGGGTTAGGGTTAGGGTTAGGGTTAGGGTTAGGGTTAGGGTTAGGGTTAGGGTT